>NC_142039.1:56681952-56709452 GCF_982192425.1 Myodes glareolus
TAGAGAGTAATTGAAGAAAGATATAAAGAATAGGAGTCAAGTCTCCAAGCTCATAAGTGCACACACTTAACAACATAGGCCTACATACGCACTCAGAGCTTGTCACAAACTCAGCAGTTTTAAATGACAAAAATTTATTGACTTGGTTTTTATTTTTCATTCAAAGGCCTAAAATCAAGGGATCGTAAGGATAGGTTCCTTCTTGAGACTCCAAGAGAAAATTGCTTCGGGTCTCTTAACCTCTGGAGATTAGTTCCATTCTGAACCTTCCTTTGCTGATAAACACGGACTTTTCCCTGTACTTGTGTCTAGGTCTCAAATCTTTTCTCTTTCCCTTTAAAGGACAAGAGTCACTGGGTTTAGGACTCACCCCAAGACCTGGATATCTGCCCTGAGTTAGATCCCATGTGCCGGTACTAGAGGGCAGGATTTGGACATACTCTTAGAGGGCACAATTCATCCCACCACTGGACTCTTAGGAGGCTTGGATGTACTTGTTAATCAGGTCACTGGCATGAGAAAGCTCAAAATAGACATACCCTTAATGGACCCAGCATGTTCAGTTCTAAGTGGCACGAAGGAATAAATTAGACCCCATTATGGAATCTTCACACTCTTGATTAGAGAATGCCACCTGCCCCCTCCAACTAAGCCACACCTCTGACTTCTGAAGCCAATGATATTTCAGATCATGAACCATTTCTGTACAAATATCATTGAGAAAAATCTGTCTCACCTGATGACATTTTTGAATCATCATATATACGCACACACTCTGAAGGGACACCTGTGGGACTCTTGTGTTTTTATTGGAGATTGATAAGGAGACTAAATAGAAGAAACATTTCTCTTCTCCTTTATGGACCAAAGCCCACTACGATGTGACTTGACTCATACATAGAAAGGATAGACATGAAAATCAGAGCGGGTGACTCTGAAGTCATAGCATTTAGGATGTCTTTAAATCCCTACATGGTGACTTCATGGATACTGAGACATTTGAGTCCTAATGACATGCTGTGCACACAAATCCTAGTGGCAAGTGGTCTCTTCAATGCATCCAAATAAGTTTATCCTAGCTGAGATTCTATTATAGGTACTTCCAAGTTTTCCACGGTAACCACTGCAACATAAAATCAAACAAATGAAGTACAACTGAATTTTACAAAGATCAGAGCAGTACTGGTGAGGGTCATGCCTGAAAAGACATGTGTGGAAAGGCACAAGCAAAGTCTCAGAAAGTCACACATCAAACCAAAGATTCTAAGGTATACTGGGGAGCAAGAGAGTAGACACTGTGTCAGGCTG
The DNA here is from genome assembly GCF_982192425.1 of Myodes glareolus. NCBI lineage: Eukaryota > Metazoa > Chordata > Mammalia > Rodentia > Cricetidae > Myodes > Myodes glareolus. Next base: position 56,683,261 of record NC_142039.1, read on the forward strand.
ACATTTCAGCTTGTCATTTTAACAGCAGATCATCAGAGGTTTGGAAACCTCTACTAACCTGCCTCGACGGAGGGTCTGCAAGCAGAAGGATGCCTCTCTGATTTTGCCTCTCAGGCTCTTCAGTGTATGCGGAGGTTGCTTCCTCAGCCTCTTTGTGGGTATCTGGGCTCTTACTGGAGTAGCTGAGTGATTCCCGATCCAGTGTCTCCTCCCTCATCCTTCCACCTGTTGATCACAAGAGATTACATAGAATCTCTCTCACCTTCATTGTTTTAACATTGGTGAGATACAGAAAATTAAGACTTCATTTCTTTCTACTATGTAATAAAAGGGCTTGATTATTCACAATTCAATGGTTTATATTCTTTTTACATACTATACTGGGAAACCGGACGTCTCACAGTTTAAACATTAAACCACCACCTCCTTCGTTCCTCCTGTGATGCTTGAAAGTGGTGAGGCACCATTTACTTTCTTGCCACTCACCAAGCATAGCCTGAAACGTTAGCACTGCTCTTGTCCACGTGTTAAGGTAGCACGCTGGGTTGAACATCTTCCTCTGTACTAGCTGTGGTGCTGATACAGTTTGAGATGTGACTGCAGGTAGGAGAGACCTTGACTCCCCCCCTCCCCCAGCCCATGTCTCTGAGACAGTCCCTGGCTCTGTACACACAGATGCACTTTATTTGGCCAGCCTTGTGTGCACAGAAACAGCAGCACTTATGTAAACGGTACCCACACTTTAGCTCTGGACCATCTGAAAACAGCATCCTCCATAAAAACACCCTACCCAGCTGGCTTGATACATGTTGTAAACAGAAAAATACTCTTCTGTCTTTGAACCTTAGAAAACCACTGGCGAGTGTAAGACCTTCCCACGCCTTCACCGCTCGCATTTTTGCAGAGACCAAGGAAAGGGAGCTACATTGACATAGGGAAAAGAGGTGTGGAACCGTGAAAGGGCTGGGCCAGCCCTTTGGAAGACAGCTGGCTGTCCTCTGTGCTTACTGCTGCAGGGCTCCCCTGTGGAAGGTTTTACCTATTAGAGGATCACGTGTATCTTCATGTATAAAATGGCTGATAAAGTGCCTGTCCCTGTTACCAAGGCTGTGAGACACCTGTAAGCCCATAAAAGGTTCAAGAAGACCCATCAGGTACTGTCTGGAGTGGACTCCTACCTGAATTTCTACCCTGTGCAATTTGACTTTAAGCTGTCATCTCTTACTGGGTTATCCAGCCTGCTCACCATTTATGGATGTTAAATTTGCCAGCCTCCACTGAACTATGAGCCAATTTTTGTTGTTTTATGTTAGATTTATTATTCTTGTTAGTTTAAAGTTTTCAGCACGTTTTCCTATGTAGGCTAAGCTGGCTTCAAACTTACATACTTGCTGTTCTTTACTCAGCCTTTTCAGTGCTGGGATTATAAGCATATATCAGCACATCTGGATCAAATTTCTTAAAATATTTCTCTTTCCATGTCTCCGTGTGTGTGTGTGTGTGTGTGTGTGTGCGTGTGTGTGTGTGTCTCCCAAGTCCTGGCATTAAATGTGTGTGCCACCACAATCATCATATGTGCATACATATAGAATACATATATACATATATGTGTATGTATGTATATATATATATAATTGGATTCTGATTTCTAAACAGTCTAATACTCCATTCTAATTTAGGATCACTCAGATGACTATATGGCTGTCTTTAAAAGCCATGTTATGTGTCGCTGATTTATAAATACAAAAGAAACAAAGTTTGGCTGGTTACATGAATTCACAGGATAAAAGCAAAAAAAAAAGCATTTTTTACTAAAATTAGGGAAAGTTCTGTTTTATAAATGGGGGACACTATGTCAAGGAGTCAAGGGGTTGTTATTGATAGGAATTATTTTGTTTGTTTTGTTTTGTTTTGTTGCTCCCCTTGCAGTAGGTTTTTTTGCCAATGCTGTAAGCCAAATCGAACCTAAATTAAAAAGTAAAGGACCAGGATTAATTTGAGCAAAGCACTCAGGAAAGGAAACAGGAGAGAATGAACATGGCTGTTCTAAAGGTTATGGTTTAAATAACCTGTAGGGGCACAGGGTGATGATGTGCCCCAAGGTGGGTTAATGCTATGGTAAGCCTTTGGTGAGGTCTTGAGCGCCCACTATTGTACAACTGGACTTTTGGTGTTTTCTCTTGGAGGATGGGGTTTGGAGGGGAAGGAGTGCGGCTGAGGTAAAGATTTCAACTGAACAGTTATGGCAGAACTTCGTTTCTTTCTTCCTTCCTTCTTTATTTTTTTTTTAAATAAAGTCTCACTATGAGACCTGGATGGCTTGGAATTTGCTATGTAGACCAGAATAGCCTTGAACTTTGAGAGATCTGCCTCCTCTGATTCCCAAGTGATGGAATTAAAGCTATATGCCACCACACTCAGCAAGTTTAATTCTTTTGCTGAGTGTTCTGGGCAATGCCAGCCCTCTTGGGGGCACACATCAGTGTTTGCACTGGCACCATTATCCTTGGTGTCTGCATCTTCCTAGAACGTGCTCTCTCCACATCTGCTCAGGACAAACTGAATTATCTTAGCCTCATATACCAATGCTTCTCAACCCATGGGTCATGACCCCTTCAACAAAACTCTAACTCCAAAACCTATTTACATTATTATTCATAACAGTAGCAAAATTATAGTTATGAAGTAGCAACAAAAATAATTTTATGGTTGGATAGGTCACCACAACATGAGGAATTATATTAAAGAGTCACAGCTTAAGTTAGGTTGAGAAGTACTGTCATAAACACATAAAAGAAAAATAGTACATGTTCACTTGGCAGAAACTGTAGCAAAGGGGGATAATAAAATTGGTCCTAGGTCATGCAAATAATAAATGATGAAGACTAAATAAATTATTTAATTAAATACCTATGAACTATTAAACAACTTAATGGTGATCAGCTCCCTCCCCTACTTATACATTTAAAGCGGTTGTTTTGAGTAAGGAAAACAAGAAGAGAGTTTAAGAAGAACTGAACACGTACTCGAAGAAATGATGGAATGATTCCTTCTGAATTCTGCAAGTACAGAGAGGGCAGATCTTGCCTGTGCTCTGGTTAAAATTTCTCTGCAGCTCTTTCATGACTTATAGGAATGATATTAAGTAAACTAAGAATTCATAATTGACTTTTTAAAAGAAATATCTATAAATTTTTAAGTATAATATATATAATAACTTACCAGAAGGATCTACCATTTGTCAGCACAAATTTCATGCTAAGGTTAAGAAAAATGCATTACTTGACGTTAATCACTTCTGAGAATTTGTTTACATTCTAAGACATAGGCTTGTTTTTGTTTTTGTTTTACGGTGCACATAACCTTAAAGCTTAGTGAATCCAGTATGAATACTGTTGTAGGATTCTGGAGTAAGTAGAAACTACTGTAAGATTCTGCAAAAGGAATTCTGATGACAATTTGACTTTGGGGGTTATAAGTTGCATGTAATTAAAAGACCATAGTTACTTTTCCACCAACTTTTAGCTACATTTCAGTACTTATAATCAACCAAAGCACATAAAGATCATCTGTGCACTGCTGTATTTAGAAAAAAATAGGTAAGTACTGACAGGAAACCCTATCTATCAATTTATAGCTAATATTAAAATTATAGACTGAAGAATTGACCTCTCACCTTGAAATGGTCCTTACCCACTGCCATAAAACCATTTCTTTAATCAATTAGAGAGAATTCTATCTCTAATTTGAGATAGAAGTATTAAAAGAACATATTGCATGGTAACTTTCTCATCAGCTAATGTTTAGATATGCAAATGCATTACAAAATAAAATAATTGGTCATCCTGGACATTTATTATATCATGGATCATAAATGTGGATTGTACTCACTATGCTGTCCTATTCTGGGAAACAATCCTCTGGAAAATCAGTTAACTAGAACCATAATTTTTACAAGCTTATCTCAGACATGCATACTATGCTACTTCCCCAACGACAAGGATCTTATGTTGATGGGTTATGATGAATGTTACTCAACAATCATTTCAAACTAAACTTTTAAAGTTTTTCAAAGCCTACAATACAATGTCTACTCATTCATTTCTAGCTACTATTCATACTAGCTTCCTTTAGCATATAAGTCACAATTTCACTATGTAATGTAAGACATAACAAATTTTGTGGTCATAAATTTTACATACGTTACTATATTACAATAGCTATATATTTGCATATGTAATAACATAGGTGTATATATCATACATACATATATGCATATCTAATAGATTATGTAAAGGAAGGATTCATCATGCCATAAATAAAGGAACACAAGAAACTCTTAGTTCTTTTGTAAATACAAAGCTAGGCAAATGGAAAATTTTGGGTGCAATGTCCCAATACTTTAATATTTTAAAAAAAAAAAAGCTTGCTACATTTAAATAACAACTTGTCCTATGGACTTTTTCTGGGAAGAAAACCAAAAAAACATATATTTATCTCAAATAGCACATCAAAGACAGATCAAAAAAACCATTCGTCTCAAGTCTAGCTTGGTGAAACAATGTGTTTAACTAGAGTTATTTATAGGCAAAGGATTAGGATTACTTATGGGAGCGTGGAAGACTTGCAGGTAGCTACACCACTTAAGAAAAATAAATCTCTCTCTCGGCAACAACTGTCTATTATAAATGCTTGGGAAGGTGAGTGGCCCCTCCCTGCTCCTGATGGACAATGAAAGGACTCAACCTTGTACAGTATTTCTTCTGGAAATCACAACTGCCAATAGTTCATAGGGGCAACAGTCATCTAGGACAGAGGGTGGTGTTGAATGACAGAACTGAAAGAAACGATTCCTAAATGACAGCTAACCCGTCATGGGGCCACATGTGTGAGTACTGAAGTCTTTATCACACTGTTTCAACTGAACTAGATGTTGGGTCCAGTAATGTAAAGAGCTATGTTTTGTAGGACATTCACCTTTAAGTTTGGACTGGGGTAACCATGGTGTGAATGTGATATATTGCATATCTACAGCCTTTACAAAGGAAACCTAAACCCAGACTAGTGTAGATGCTTGGATAGATTTTGGGAATTAGAAACCTTAACAATATATTAAAATGTCATCTAGATGGCTCCCTTTCCCCCAGACACAGAACTAGAAAAACACATACATGGTCAAAGTGCCAACATCAGAGTTCTCCTACGGAAAAAAGATGTGAAATTTTTATTACACTGTTTTTAATTTGGCACTTCTCATTCTGTTACTTCTCAGTCCCTGCCCATCAACGGGACAATTCTGGGGTGACTTATTCTAGAAGACCTCCTGGGTTTCTCATTCTCCACTCTACTCTAGACCCTACCATTTCTGTCTATACCCAAGATTTTTTGCAGACTGTGACAATGTAGTCTATGTACTACAATCCAGTGTAGACTATGACAATGATCTGGAAATACTAACACTGCCTGAGCATCTGAAATGTTTGAGAAAATGACCTAAAAAGACCCACAACGTTAGTAGTGCCTTCTCCTTGTACACGCCAGATGGCATGGTCAAGTATCAGGTGACCTACAAATTTTCTTTTCTTGCCACAAGCCAGCACAGACCACATTCAAGGCAGAGAGAGACAGTCTACTTTGTAGATTGCATGTTAGGGAAGTAAGCATGCCTTCAGACCAGTGTTGCCTGATGCTTTATAACTCTTAGTGGGACAGTAACAAAACGCATAAAGCTTATATATAGCTCATAAAAGAATCTTGTTTGGAAGTTAGCAGTGAGCTGTATCCAATGCAGAGATGAGAAATTCCATGCCAGTGTACTTAGTACCCCACTGAGATTACAACAGAAGCTCCATCTTCTGAAGACACGCAGCATGGCACAGGCTTGGTAACAGCAAAGTCTGCATCAAATCCCAACACTACCTCTTAGTAGCTCTGCACATCTGTGAACAGTTTCTTACATTAAATTCAGCAACCCAATGCCCTAGGCCATGAAGGAGGACCACTGTGTGGGTTAACATGGTAAAGAAGCTCCCTGTTAGGAGTGCAGGAGACACTCAGCTAAGGATGCCTTCTTGTGGGTTATTTGGCTTGTTAAGTACTTAGCAATTCTCTGACATGCAGCAGGGGTGCTAAGAGGAAAGAGTATGTGAGCTCTGAGGTTTCATTAATCTTCATTTTGAGAAAGATCTGCTTCATGTCAGTAAATAGACACTGAATATCATCTGTGAGTCAAGTATTATGACAGATCCTTAGACCGTCTAAGAGCTAGTAGGAAAGAAAGCCTCGAAAAAAATAACAATTGCAACCCATGTGCATCTAATAACTTAGATAATAACAAGAGAAAAAAATAAGGAAATGAGAATATAAGCCCATGTTTGACATAAAGCTTGTCAAATCTATAGATTTCAGCACTGTAGAAGACGTCATTATAAATGCAACCTGTGATGGCTAATTTTATGTGCAACTTGACCATGGCATGCACTTCCTTAAGCCAAACTAGTTTCTGTGAACCTATTTTTTTGGGGGGGATACTTAACAGTCCACTTTGATGAACGCCTAACATTTACTCTAAGGAAACTAAATGAGTCGTCAAAATACGGGTGAATCTCAGCCAATTGGGTAAAAACCTTAAAAGAACAAGTTGAGCTTTCCCATAAAAGAAGTATTCTTCACAATACCCCAAAATTTGTCCGTCTCTTTCCAGCCTGCTGCTCTGCAAAAGCAGAACTTGACTGCAACATCAGTTTCTGCCTGAATTTCATAGCAATGTCCACCTGTTTTCTACAGCCTACCAGCTCATAGTACAGCTAGAGTTGTGAGCATCTACAACTGAGTACATTGCACTACACCCTCACACACACACACACACACACACACACACACACACACACATACATAATGTCATGCATGCATATGTAATCAGCTCATGCTTACATAATACTGACTGACTCTTAGAGCCAATACAGATCACATGACTTTTAGGCTGAGATACTAACTGCTAAAGACGCACTAAATACATAAGACCCGGAGACCTTTCCCACACAGAGCTTCTAGGAATGGCTTCCTGCTTGAAGCCATATGGGCTACAGAATTTATACTTAGAATTATCATGCTCATGACAGCATGGACCCCAGGTCAATTGCCCATGTGGGGCAAAGTTAACTGACTAAGAAAGGAGATAAAGTTATCCACGGTTCTAAAAAGGGGAGGAACTATATAGTCAAATGATGTTGTAACCATCAAATTTGTGCTATTGTATTCTAAAATCACCCAGGAAACAAACTTCTGGGCACTGATGGTCTAAGATGGATTTTTCTAGATTTGTCTAATTAGGCAGGAAGATCTACCCAAACAGTGGTCAGCACTGTTCCACTGACTTAGAACCCCAGACTGAATGGAAGGAGAGAGGAATCTGAGCAACAGCATCCATCTTTTTGTTCTTCCCGACTGCAAGTGAACAGGAGCAGCTGCCTCAAGCAATGCTCTGACTTCCTCGCCAAGATGGACTGGACCTTCAAATTGGGCAAAACAAATCCTTCCTTGGTGGCTTCTGACAGGTACTTGACACAGTGATGAACCAAGTAACTCATAAAGAAAGCAGATGTGAATGTCCCCAACCTGAGCAGGTGAATTCCTAAACCTTCTAAACCAGAACTGTTAGCTGTTGGCACAATGACACAAACATAGACCTCTTGGGCATGAAACACATGCATAAACTCATTAAAATCATTGCATAGGTTACCTCCTAGATATCAGAAGATGTTTACAGAACAGATAATGCAGAGCAAATAATGGTTTAAACTTGGGTTTCACTCTCAGTATATTCCATACTATATATATGCAAACATTCCAAAATCTGAAAAATGATTCAAAGTCTGAAACACTCTAGATAAGAGGCACTCAGCCAACATCTTGTTTTTCAGAACTTACCTGTCTATAGTCTATCCATCTAACTTAGCCTATGGAGACATAGTTCCTAGTCAGCTGGTCCTCACACTACCAAGGTATATACTGTGATCTTTAAGGCTTGAAAGACAAGCTTTACCTAATGGGAGGTAACTTTCCTCCCCGGAAACCACTGGCGTGTACTCTAACCTCTCAGATGTATTTGGGGAAATAAATAGGTTGAGATTTTAGCGTTTCAAGTTCAGCCTGATGTGTTTTATTTTTTTCCGTTTGTTTTGTTTTGTTTATCATAAGTGGTTTCACTGTGACATTTCGAATCAGATGAGTTCCCCTACATTCTTCCAGGTCATCTTTCTGACTACTGAAGGACAGGAGAAACCTCTGCAATTTTCAGCCCTTCTCCTAAAAATGTGTGTTTTGATGGTGTCAGTCCATAACTTCCACAATGTGAAAGTTAATTTTTGCTTCACTGAGAACTATTTTGTCAAATAACCTTTGCATTGAACTTGAACTCTGTGATGTGTAAGAATTTAGCCCAGGCTTTCCCTAAGACATACACACTTGATGTCTGACGCACAGTAATACACTATGTCTAGATTGAGCCTGATTTTAAGAAATGGTTGTGACTGTCATTAGCTCAACAACACCCTTTGTAAACTCTAAAGTGCTTTGTAAATAATCTTATCAGTGGTAAGAAGCTTGGGGGCAATTTTTCATTTACATTTACAGATTTCTATCTATGTCGATGGGGTGGGGGGGGGAGTGTGATGATTTATTTTCTTCTGCTGTGATCAAACACTGACCAAAACCAGCTTGAGAAAGAAAGGATTTATGTGGCCTCCTTTTCCACACACACCATCCTCCATCTTTGAGGAAAATGAGAACAGGAACTCAAAACAGAAACCTGGAGCAGAAGCCAAGAGAAGGCCATGGAGAAACAAACACTGCTAACTGGATTAGTCTCCACGGCTTGCCCAGCTAGCTTTCCTACCCCAAGGTGTCCTTCCAGTCTAGGGATGACACTGGCCACAGTGGATTGGACCCTCCCACATCAATCATTAATCAAGAAATTTCTCTAGAGATATTCCCACAGGGCAATCTGATAGAGGCAAATCCTCAACTGATGTTCCTTCTCCAAGTGACTCTAGATTGTGTCAAGTTAACAAAAAATAACCAACACAACACACACACACACACACATATACACATAAAGACACACACATGTAGAAGGGGACCATGATTAGAGACAAAGCGTTCTAAAGGGAAGAACAAAATAAGGATAGTAAGGAGAAAAACAAAATATCGCACATTTTCACACTATTTGGGGATACAAAAGGGATAAGCAAAAGTTGAGGAGGAGGATGGTGAAATAAAATGAAAATAAAATAAAACTCCATTATTCGTTATCTTAAGAAATTAATTTTGAGAACCACCACAGAAGAACCAATTGCTGTCTTATCATCTTTCATGATGGCTAGCTCAGTGGTCATTCCCTGCACTGGACTCGAGGACCTGAGCAGGACAGACTGTGGGGGCTCAGGAGGCAGCTGAGCTTGGCTGAAGAACCTCCCTCTTCGGTTCCAAATGAGAGAAGCATTTGCAGCATGCTGCTGTCCCTGGGACACATCACAGCCTCAGAATGGTACCATGGCACCAAGTAGCTCACTAAGCAGGAGGTGACATCAGATCCTGCATCTTTCATGCCACCAGCTTGCTGTCCTTGAGAATTCACCTCCTTCTCTTCTGCCCGGTCACGCTGTGTGCGGCTGAAACCTCCCATTTAAATTGTAAGCCGTGAAACGAAGCTGGAACTGCACGTGTGATCTTTGCCACCTCATTTTCATGAATGGAGGAGAATATTCTGACACAAAAATTACATACTTAATTCTAGCTCACCCCGTCTGCTGACCTCCATCCGGCGCTGCCTTGAGTTTATTTCCTCCCCCATCAGTGGGTCAAAGTAATTTCTGCTGTATTCATTTCCTGTGGAAAGTCCACAAGGTAAGGGTCAGTGATTATTTTAGAAGCACATGAACCAAAATGTTAATTTTGAAATCAACACCAGCATGAAAGGACCGGTTGAGCTACTTTATAAGCTTAAATTTTTACAGGTTTTCTAGGCCTCTATTTTTTTTGTAATTATCATTTTGTAGAAGGTCAGAAAAAGTAATTTTTTGAAATAAGTTCGTGCTGACTTTCTGTTGCTGAAAAGTTAATGAGAAAATTATCAAATTGAGGCTTTAGAACAGTAATAATTAAAAAGGAAACAGAAATCAAGATAGCCCATGTTACATATATACCCATGAAATGGGCATAATTGGAGAAGAATTATGAACTATGGACTCTAGTGATTCTATTTATGGACCTGTAGTTTAGGAAACATATTGTGTTGTGTGCAGATGTTTGTTTGAGACAAACTTAGTCATGTTTTAATTATAAGGAATTAGTCAAAATTTCATATAGAAAGAGAAAAGGGAAAATGAAAAGAAGGGGAGAGAAGGGAAAGATAAAGTGGGAGAGAAAGAGAAGGAGGAAGAGAGAAAGAAAAGGAAAAGAGAGGTGCTGGGGAGGAGTCTCTGTCAGTGAAGCGGCTGCTGTACGAGAGTGAAGAGCAGTGTTTGTCTAAGAGCTGGGTATCGCGAGCTTTCAGTCCCAGTACTGGGGAAGTAGGAACAGGAGGATCCTTGGGTCTTGCTGGCCAATCAGCGGAGTTGTTGAACTTCAAGCTCTGTGGGAAACTCTGTTTCAAAAGCTAAAGTGGAGAACAACTGAAGAAGACACCCAGCATCGACCTATGGCCTCTGTATTCATGTGTGCACACATACATGAATACAGAGACATACAACCAGTACATACACACACATGCATACACATACACCACAGAAGAAAGGGAATGCGGAAGGCAAAAAGGAAGGAAGGATGGAACTTAAAAAAAGGAAGGAAGGAAAAAAGGAAGGAAGGAAGGAAGGAAATAGTGGTCTGTTCACTGGTCTATTTTCTGTCCATTTGAGTAACGTGGAAGGAGGTAAAAATGCTTTATCCAGCAATTTTATTCAGCATACGCTAATAACTGCAGCACCGCACCTTTCAAATTTCTCACCTCCCATTCCCCACGTAGTCTGTTTCCAATAGTCACTGTAGCATCCACCTTGACTGTAGTGCAGAAGGAACCCACAGTAAATGTTCTGAATTTAGTCTCATGCTCGACACACACACACACACACACACACACACACACACACACACACACACCTGATAGTAGTTTGCACTCAATAGCCCTGAGGAGATTTCATGTTGCCTCCAACACTGCAGAAGCCACAGGCATTGAAGGTTGAAAACCCCAGTACTGATAGGCTGACTTCCAGAGAAAGGTGACTATGTGCCAAGGGTGTGGCCACAAGCATGGTGCCTTTGCTTCAGGATGAAAAGCAACCCACATTGCACCTCCATTCCCAAGGCTAAAGGAAGTTCTGACGTGGACCAAGGTTGGGTGTTGGGTTTCTGTTTCTTAAGCAACACTGTTTCCCCCAATCAATCTCTGTTCCATTGATGTAAGTACAGGAGCAGAAACTTTTGTTTACTATGTAGTCTCAATAAAGATGAAAAATTAATGTGCTTCCATTTTACTAATTTATCCATCAACAACTGCCAACTCCTAGGATAAACCTTGGTGATTTGTGGCTGGGCATCTGTCCTGTGGTGTTCAGCCATCCTTCATTGTGATGGCATACGTGTTGAGTGGTTCACTCACTCACCTGTTTCCCTTCACCCAGAGAGCACTGGGAAACTGTTTCCTCTAAAGGCCATCAAAATAACTCACCTCTATCAAAGCAAAGTTAATGGCGTGTTCCTTGTCCTACTGCAATACCAGTACAGCCACATAGTGAGACCCACTTCACAAAACTCAAGGTCTTGGCTACCAAAATAGCTAATTAGTTTGTAATAGCAAGTTATTCAAGATCTTTGAAAAATCAAACAAAATTAAATTGTTTTCAACCAAAAGTCACTAAGTGTCCAGGCGGTGTCTGTGGATTATATACCTGCATATTTAACCCAAAAAAAAAAACATTGCATCAACAATGAGCACACCAGGTCTTTTCTTTCCATTTTCCCCTACTAAATAATAAAATATAATAGTCATTTATGCAGTATCTACATCATATAAGATACAAGTAATCTACAGAAAATTTGAATACATGCAGAAGTCTTATTAAGGTTCACATGGAAGCATGATGGTATTTTGTTTCCAAGACTTAAATATCTTTGGATATGGTAAAGGAAGTTCCTGAAACAAAGCCCCTTAGAAGCCATGGAGTGGCTGTATTGTCATCAAGTTCTCAAGCCATTGTTATTCTTCTCAGTGAGAGGCTGGGGTCTGCCCAGCTGTGCATGAAGAAAGTTCATTCTTTAGGGGATGGTAAAACTGCTCCCTCACCGCTCGGGGACCCATGATTGTAAGATTGGGAGAGAAACAACTTATGCCTACAAAGATTGCATTCCATGTGCATGGGTGAACAAGTGAGTTATGAATATTACAGATCCAGCAATTCCCTTAGTAATTCCTATTGTTCAACATCACCTGTAGCTTCTTGGAAGTAAAGATGTCTGAACCTTCGTTCGCACACCAAGAGGCAGATCTTACATGCTTAGAATTGGTACCCTTAATATGCCTTTGAATGATATTAAATGTTTATAAAAGTCATATATTGTATAATTCATATTTCTGTTACATTTAAATTATGTGTTATATTGTTTTGTATGCTTAGTACCTATATAATATACTACCCATTGCCGGTCTCCCCTACTTGAACACAAGCTCTGTTAAGGCAAAGACATGACCTCACTGCTATCGGCAATGCCCTTGGTACCTAGCAAAGAGCCTGCTTTGTGGATATGTTCATAACACGATGTGGACTCATTTAATCAAATACTGTTGAGAATCTACCATGAAACCCAGATGCTTTCCACGTCTTGCAACTTAGAGCCTTTTAATCAGTTTATTCTTCTCATCCTAACTAGTCCCTCCCCTGTCTGATTTCCTTTACCACCTGGCTGCGTCTTATCTCTTTTATAAACTGAATACTGACTAAGAACCAAACATATGTCCAGATTTTTTTTTTTTTGAGAGAGAGAGAGAGAGAGAGAGAGAGAGAGAGAGAGAGAACAAATGACAGGTTGAGAGAGATAGCCCAGTGGTTAAGAGCACTTGTTGCTCTTGCAGAGGACTTGGATTCAGTTCTCAGCACCAACATGGTATTTACAATCATCTGTAATTCTGATTCTAGGGCATCTCTCCAGTGTCCTCTTCTGTCTGACCTTGGTGGGCATCAGGCATATATGTGGTGCACAAACATACATAAGGCAAGATACACATAAAATAACAAATACATCTTTTTTCTCTCTAAGACAAAAAGACTATGGGTCTTGTCTGCAGATCACAGTCTGTGGGGAGAACAGCGGAACTGGGCTTCAGTCAGGGCTCCTGGAGAACAGCTGTATCTAAAGGAAGTTTATGATTGGGAATAGACAGGTCAAGACCAGTGGGACAGAGAAGCCTGGCCAAAAACAAATAGCACAAAGCATGCATGTAGAGTGAGCACACTTTTGTAGTAAACTCGATTTTCCTGAAGTACCTACAGTTTTCTTTAGCAGTATAAGCAGTAGAATCTAAACTTCTTCATGAAGAGCCCCCGAATCAGATCTAACTGATATGGGCACATCATTGTGTGGTATTAATTTATTCTGACACATTGTGTCTGTCCAATTCCTCGCACCTCCAATGTCTATTGGGTGCTTACCAGCTCCTTGTTGCAATGTAAGTCATTCTCCAAATCAAAAAAGAAAAAAAGATGAACTGTCAAATATCAAGATGTTCACTCCCTCCCATTGACTTCTCTTATTTACCTAGCAAGCTAAAAATTTTAACATGGCACAGGGGTGAAGGAAGGTATGGCTCATGGAATCTTGGGACTTTTCTCAGTTCTAGTCCCCCATCGTTAGTGTTTCACTGCGTAGCATCAGGATTTAATCAAATGGGGCAATTTTAAGATCAGGTGTATATTACCAGAAGCTAGGTTACTAATAGGATGAATTCCTCAACACGTCCTCATCATTCACAATATGCTTTTGGATATAACTAAATCATCTCACAGGGAAATGAGCAGACCCACTGAGAAATTCAAAGTAGGGCACTTAGCAATACAAATACAATAGGTTTTTATGTGGCTGGTAGTTAACTCTCTGTGATACCCATATGAATGAGATGACAATCACCTATATGTGTGCCTGTGCATTCATAGATGTTGAGGCAGTTGAATACGACATGTAAAATAGAAAATCAGTAAATTTGTGTGTGCAGTACTCCTCATATTCTATCATTCTTTCCAGCTTCCTAATGGGCTGCGCAGGGCTGGGACTCAGCATCACTTGGAATATTTCTTGTGTTGTTGTCATTGTTTTTCTGAATGGGGGGAGGGAAGCATTCCCACCTGCCTTCTGCCCTTCCTCATATCGGGTTTTCCTACCATTTAACTCAGAGTATCACAGAGTGTAATCAGAGCTCTTAAATTACACCACACGTGAACTTTGCTCAGATAGCCATCCTGTGTGCACCCAAGCAATTCCTTGGGAGCAGTAAGGGAGTGAAACTGCCCAGCAGAGGAAGGTTTTTAGAAAGCATCCAAGTTCCTTGACTCAGTGATGCAATCACTTCCTCTCTTATCAACATTATGAACTTCATAGCAAGGGAACTCAGAAGCAACTGTCTGCACTATCTCTCTCTCTCTCTCTCTCTCTCTCTCTCTCTCTCTCTCTCTCTCTCTCTGTGTGTGTGTGTGTGTGTTGGGAGGGGGTAGTCATTGGTTTTACCTTGATGTTTTTCCCATAAGTCCACCTGCTTCGGCTCTCGGTTTTTTTTGTTTGTTTGTTTTGTTTTTTTTTTTTACCATCAATCACTATGTTTTCTAAGATGCACCATAAACTCATTGCACACAAGGCTGCACATAACTGTGTAACTTAAGACTTTCTATTCCATGATTATAGTCACATAGCAACATTTTACAAATTAGAATACTTTTTGAATGTTAAAGGAATGAAGCCTCGAAAAACCAAAGTTTAATTTGACTCCTATGGTCTTGCTAAAAATATTGGAGATCATATTTTTTAAAATATTTATTTATTTATTATGTATATAATATTCTGTCTGTGTGTATGCCTGCAGACCAGACGTCATTACAGATGGTTGTGAGCCACCATGTGGTTGCTGGGAATTGAACTCAGGACCTTTGAAAGAGCAGGCAATGTTTTTAATCGCTGAGCTATCTCTCCAGTCCTGGAGAACATATTTTTGCATCGTAGTTTCTCACCTTGAAAAATCTCATACAGAGATTTTGGCTCAAAACTTCCCTGATACTGGACAGGTTACCTAAATTCATGAACTACAACTGCGGAAATTAGGAGACAACAGAACAACACAGGGTGGTGGGAAGTCCATCCAATGCAAATGTGTTCCATCATGGTAAATCCACTCCAGGTCTTCCTAAGGCCAACGTACAAACGCCTTTAAATGAAAGGTAATTCATGTTGAGAGGACCTTTCTCCTCGCTCCTCCTTTGCCCACGCTTTATTTTTTTTCTTTTTGGCATTGGAAATGGAGGCCTCACCCAACTTAGTTAATTGCTCTGCATTGACCCGCCTCACCACTCAAAAGACCATGACTTCCTAAACTAAAGACAGACACTTAAAATCAAGCCCTGACCACGTTACATGCCGGGCTAAACAATGACAATTCAAAGAAACAGATCAAAATACAAACACACATCATTGAGATGGTTGCCCAACACTCTCTTGTCTTTTTTAAAGTAGGTAAGACACAAATAAGGGTGTCTTGGTTTGGGTTCCTATTGCTATGATGAAATACCGTGATGAAAGCAAGCTGGAGCAGAAAGGATTTATTTGGCGTATGCTTCCACGCTGCAGTCCATCATAGACGGAAGCAAGCACAGGAATGCCAGCAGGGCAGAAGCTGATGCAGAGGCCATAGACGGGAGCTGCTTACTGCCTTGCTCATCATGGCTTGCTCATCTTGTCTTCTTACAGATCACCAGTCCAGGAAAGGCGCCACCAAACATGGGAAGGACCCACCTTATTGATTACTAATTAATAATATGCCTTATAAACCGATATCATGGAGGCATTTTCTCAATTGAGGCTCCTTCTTTTTAGATAATTCTAGCATGTGTAAGTTGATATAAAACTAGCCAGGACAAAGTGACATCTGAGATAAAGTTATCGAGAAGTATATGCTGTATAATTATAATTTGAAGGCATTATGGTTCCATGTCATGAAAAGCATTGGAGGTGTTTCTAAAATGCTGTTAGGACAAAAAAAGATACCATTTGAGTGATGTAGTGATGACTTAACATTTATCAAGAGCCGTTAACCTTTATAGATCCCTACTCTGGTGTGTTCAGAGTGTGGTGAGTAGCTCGGAAAGCGGCCCCTGCAATCATAGATTTACATAAGCTTTCACAACTGAGTCATAAATATTTGCTTGCTCTATCAGTTCATCTATCGTCATCACAATTATTAGAGGTATGAGTTTTCCCTTTCCTTCTGGAAAAGCTAAACTATGAAAAACTGGTCATGATATAAATTTTTTTTATAAATTGTTTTTTACATTAAATTCCATTGATTAAAAAAGTTACCCTAACAAAGCTGTAAATTTAGTCCATGAAGCATTGCTAGAGCTCCTAACTTGATGAAGTCGTTCAATTAATGCAGCAATAACAAGAAAGGTGAGGTCTGTGGCTAAGTCGAACGACAGCCAGGATTTCGGAATCAGAGAATGCACATAAGAACTAGTGTCCTGTATTAGCCTCACTTCCTTCCCAAACCTTGTGGGTATTCATATATCAGTGATTTGAAGAGCTAAATAGGGTAATAGTTGGAGTTTGCTATCAGGTTCTAATTAATTGAGCCATATTCTTCCTTCCCCCGAGGTCCCCTTCAACTTGTAAGCCACCAGAGTGCTGTGGAGTGCATAATTGCTGTAGGGCCTTCTTCCAATTCCCCTCATGGCTTGAAAGCATCCTGTGCTCGCTGGCCCCCAGTCCTCATAGATCTGAAGCGTGTCCCTGAGTTCCTAACACCTAAACAGGATGGAGCTTCCTGTGTGTAAGTAACTGCAGTGATTCAAAGGTTAAGTTTAAATATACTTTTCTTTTTTACCACACATATAAAAGACCTCCGAAAGTCATGCCAAAGAAGATACTCTTTCTACAAAGTTTGGACTCTTAGTAACACTTTCCTACAGAATATTGTTTCTCATTAGACTTTAGCGCAGCCCTCCGCCTTCTGGTTATACTTTCATTAATTTAACCTTCGGTCCTTCTCTGTCTCATAGCTCTGGGAATACTTAGACTTATGTATTACATTCACAGCTTCATTAAAGTTGATTTTTTTTTATCAATGGAAACGTTATTTCCATATGAAAACAAATTATATAATGAATAGCTAGATTTAATATAGACAAAATTATTAACTCATTGGCAACAAATTTGGTAACTCATGGGTCAGCTTTTTATCTCATAAAGCAAAATGACTGGAACTTTCTACCTTTGGTAGGACTTTTGATCAATTCAACACATGAAGGTTAAGAAAGTTTATCTTTGTTAAATTATTTTTAACAAATGAAAAACACAGCCTAAAGTAATTCTCAAAGAAATTATTTGGAAACTAAGAACTAATTTCTACTGAAACAAAAAAAACCTAAGGTTATAAAACCTATTTGTGCTAAATGTTTTCGTAAATTGGAAGTGAACATATTGAAGTCAAATTAAAATTCTGACCTATTAAAGATTCATAGAGAATTGTATTGACATAAGAGAAATTTGCTTCTGATTTAAAAACACACATATTTTTAAAATTTTACCAAATATTTTAGAGAATGTACATAAATGACTTGGCAGCCTGCCCCACTCCTAAGAGACTATCATGTCACTAGCATATCAGAAAAATGTCATCTCTCTGATTCTGCTGTTACTATATAGTTAAGCTTGTGTTAGGCAAATCCCTGTGTCTGTATACACAACTCTTGGTTTACTTTACAGAATCTCTGTGTTTTAGAAATTCTTAAGTGCCCCTTTCACCATCATATGAACTGATTCTTAGAGTCACATTTTTATCATAAGGAGACATAAATTTTACTTGTATATATTAACTCAGTGAATCCATGTATCACCATTGACCTAAGACCTAAGACCACTAAAATATCTATCTTTAACCAACAATCTATGACAGACTTCATACAATCTTTTCAAACCCATATATTAGTGTCTCCCTAACATTAACTTAGAGAAGGTATAGAAGTGACACTTGCTTGTCAGGTGGGCTTCAAGGTTTACAACTAAAGAAATAGAAATAGGAAATAGATTCAGTGGGGAAACACTCACTGTGAAAGTTTGAAGACTTGAGTTTAGATCCTTGACACTAAGATGTGTCTGTGACCCTTACACGGGGTGAGGCAGAGACAGGCAGTTCCTGGGAGTTCACTAGTCGGTCCCATAGCCGAAATGGTGAGCTCCAAGCTTAGTGCTGACCCTATCTCAAAAGTTAAAGTGGGGGAGAGATTGAGGAAGTTATGCAACATCCACTTCTGGAATTGACGAGTATACACATGAGCAAGTACACCTGCACACAGACATATGTGGGTCTGAACACACACACACACACACACACATACACACACACACAAAGACAATAAAAATGAACCCTTTGCTCATTTTGTGGGCAAGATTATGTATCTCTATAGATAAGCAGTGTCTTTTGAAAGGAAAATAAATTAAGATTTTGTTGTTTTATTGACATTCCCAAAATTCCAATATTTGACTAGGGTACCCTCTCCCACTGGAAATGTTTCTAGAATTCTGTGTTTCATATTTTTTTAAATAGCCCAAAATAAGGAAAGGACATTTAACTTGTTTATATAAACTAATAAAATATTTATGTACATATTATTTGTATAAAACTGAGTGTATACAAAGCATTAGGATACGACATTCTGCTCATTGAATATCGATGTAAAATGTTTTATATCTCAGTGAGAAAGATACCTTCCAGAGAATTTATTCTTAGTTCTTTAAATCAATGAAAAAGATTAAAATCACTTAGGAACCAAATGGTTTCTAAAGATACAAATTCAGGTCAGTTCAATAAACCTAAAGCAAATTATTTTCCTATATATTTCCTTTTTCTTAATAAGAGTTAAAATGTCCTGAAGCAAAAAAAAAAAAAAAGTATTTTTTCACACGCTCTATAAACGTTATACAACACCCGGTGCCCATCTTTAGGGAAAAACAGCTATACATGAGAAAAATGTAAAGTATTTTATACAAAATCACTTCAAAATCACTAGGCTGTGTGTACTACAGGGGGGGATGGCTTCCTTCAAGTGCATGCTCAGTTCAAGTAAGGAACTGAACACAAGTATCTGAGTTCTACTTTTATTCCAAACATTCATATTCGTGTGTTATGAAGATAAATCAAGGATTGCAATTATAAAAGTGTAACCCAGAATTCTCTAACTCTCAACCAATACCCATCTCCTGTCCTTCATTCAAGTGACTCCAATATTTTGCTGGAAAGATCTTCACCAGCAGATGCTCGGAACTCACCATGCTCATCTTCTGGGGAAGGCCTATCACTTTCTTTCTCTAACATACATTCTTCTGCCTTGCTGCCCACTGTTGAGATCCGACACACATTAATGATGCTCTTCCAACAACAAATGACCACTCATCCATCATGAAACAACTTCATGAAACAGCTTCATAAAACCATGTGGGAAGAAATGGCTTCCTGCTAGTATTTCTACAGCTGTAGCCACGCTAATTCTCAGGACTTGTGTAACTTTCAACCCTGATCCCAGTAGACACCTTTCTTGGTCCTGCCATGTTCTTTCTATACTGTATGCTTTGGTTTGGTCAAGACTTGTATTTATGTGTTTTCCATGTAAGCTTTATAATAATGCCAAGTAAAGAGGAGGAGTGACCATTGTCTAGGTCACCAAACAAGTGCTGTTACACAGGTTGACAGAGGGCTGACAAGACCTCTGGCACCAAGCAGGTTAAGGATCTCCCTAAGAATGATGGGTAAGTGCCGTAGATGAGACTATAGGACATGACTGGATAGATACCACCTTCTAAATGAAAAGAAATAACAAAACTATAATCCTAAAACCCTTTCGTCTCTGATTCTGAGAAACTGATACAAAATCATGTTGTATGTTTCACCCTTTTCTTGGTGGTCTCTCTCACGGGACATCATGATGTTCCCTGAAAGGGAAATATGACGCAGTTATAGTGAAGATTGGAGTCAGTGTAGAATTCCACCACCATCATACAACTCTTTACTCCAATGACCAAGAAAAATTTTTGAAAAATTCACCCAATATCTAGAGAAAATTGCCTGTTTCTTTAAAAAAAAAAAAAACAATTTCTATCGAATTGCTAAGATGTCAAACCATATCATTTATTTATGAAAACTTCCATTTCTAGCTCATTTATTCTTCCAGTTGAAGTCTTTGTTCACAATAGGCCACTATAGCCCACAGCCATTTGGATATATTCAGCCCTAACTCATGGTTTAACTTAACTCATTGGGGTCCCACCTGGACCAGTTGTGTCACCTTTACCCATGAAGTGCTCGCAGCTGCTAAGCATACGCAAGATTCTAAGGTCAATCCCCAGGGACATAAAGTAGACAAGTTTTAGGGAGGGGAGCAGAGAAAAATATATAGCTCAATACAAAGAATTTAAAAAACAAGTTTTAGATTTCAGCTTTCCTCACATTTTGGAATATGTACAAATATTTTATAGAAATATATTGAGGATGGGATCCAAATCTAAACATGTTCCTTATCAAATAGCTTTATTAAAGTTTTATTTTTGCTTGTTTTTTGTTTGTTTTATGTTCATTGGTGGAGGGACACATGTCATGGTGTGTGGATGAGCTCAGAGGACAAATTGGGACCGTCTGCTCTCTCCCTCTAGCTTGCTCAGGTTGTCGGGTTGCTCAAGCAGCTTTCTTCACTGATGTACCTCCCCATCCCTCGGTTATCATTTTACGTCACACTTTCAGTGAGCCTGTATTTTGACAACCCATCAAGTAAGGTCAAGTGTATACCTTTCCACTGTGATATCAGGCATCAAGATTTTGGATGTTAGAGAATTCCAGATTTTCAGAGTAGTCATCTCTCAGTCTTCTGTGTCATGGTGTACATACCACACACACATACTTTTTCTTGTTTGTGTTATGCTTCTAGAGTGCTCAATTCAAGAAATGCTATTAATAGAACACTTGGAAAAACCTTATGTGAAGAAATACTGCTTTTGCTTTTGGGAAGTTCTCAAAAACTGGAATTAACCAGTTTTAAATTCCACAGTTCTCTTAGTTTGATCTTGTGTTGTAATATGTCTGGGGATCATGGAGGCCTTTTATGTCTTCTCCACTCAAATCTATTCCTACACCTGGAATAATGATTGGAGACTATAAAATGTTCAATAAATGTCCGTTTCAATGAATGAACTCAAAATAAAGAGACACATAAAGAAATTTTAGTGATATCCGTAAATTATAAACAACCCATTTCATAAATAATGTCCAAAGAATTATTCCTATACCATGTCCACACTACTTCTGCTTGTACGTCAATAGTAGGATATGATCAATAAATAATCCCAGACATATGAGCTGCAGGGTATACTAAGTAGATTCTTGATTAGTATATTTATTTTTTCCTTTGTTTTGCTTTTGTTTCATATAAATGTCCTACAATTATATCATAATTTCTTGTTCCCATTATGCATAGTTTTGTTTTGATTTTTATGTAGATGCATGTTTTGCCTGCATGTGTCCATACATGCATGTTATGCCTGTGAAAGTCAGAAGAGGGGATTAAATCCCCTGGGACTGTAGGTACAAACAGCTGTGAGTCACCATGTGGGTACTGGGAACTAAAGTCACTTCCTCATGAAGAGCAGGTGGTGCTCCTGAGCTATCTTTCCAGACCCTGTCATTTGTGGTCATGTGTAGTCATGATGGACCAATAACTCCACAGAAGCCAAGAGGGCTTGGAAGAACATTTTTTCCCTCCGCTGTGATAAATCCAGGAAGTAGAATTGTGACCTAGGCAGGACCAATCCAGCGTTCTCCCCTAGAATCAGGAGAGAAAGAGCATGGTAATCACTCATCCCAGTAGAGAAGGCTCTTTCAGAACACACTGCGCTGTCTTGACTCAGAAAGCCCATCTGCATCCTGAGGAGATGACACCATGAGAGATACAGTAGAGAATCTTTGGGATGCTGATGCCATTGATGTCTGGGAGACAATAAAGAATAGGAGGGAGTTTTCAGTATCCCGGGAGCTGCTTTTTAAAATAAGGATAGCTCTATCGGCCTATGTCATACACTAACGTGATTTCGGTCATTTCAGTCATTTCCTTTCCTTTCTCGGCATTACAATAACCTGGGCGAAATTGAACTATGAAAATAAAAAAAATCTCCCCATTTGCAATGACATCACTAACCATTAGTGAACTGCCCTGCCATCTATATCTCCTTAGTTATTACTCTTTCTCCCTGTCTAAACTCTTTTTGTGGCTCTTTCTCACACCTGCCCCAGATTTCATTTTCCTGCTATTTGGAATCCAGTCATCGACTACCTTTTTAGTGCCACCACATTATATACGCATAATGTTAAAGATGCCCTTTCCATCTACCCAACCACAGGCTTCACTGGCTGAGGAACCTATGCCAATACTTTACCTTCTTTGAAAGTATAAGCAGCTGTGCCTTGTCTATCTCTCTTCCTTTCCAAACACTGCTAATTCTCAGCCTCCCTTACTTAGAAGTCTAGTTAGCTTCAGGCTGACACATCACCAGCATTGAGCAAAGAAGATGACGGGCAAGGATGCTAAGACCTGAAAAGCAGTGTGCACAGAAAAGAGCAAAAAACATTTTGCAAACACAAAATGATGGGCAAGCATGTCTCTCTGGAAACTCAGTGGCACACTAATATGTGTGTTAGCTGCCTATAAAGAAAAGGCAAATAGTAAATGCAAGAATATGAAATCAGCTAGAAGTTGGTATGCAAAGGCCAAGCGTTCATTCCCCAGGTGCATCAAGAGCAGATAGGAAAGTCGGAGTGGTACCTTCTCAACTGAATACTTTCTATTCACATCTTAACAAAATGCCTAACATGAACCTAGGACGTCAGCTGAACAACACGCTGTGACTTTCCCTGAGACGATCTCAATAAGGAAGCGTGTGATGATGCCTTCACAATGGGATGCACCGGTGGAGAAGGACATTCAAACTCCTAAGACTCAAGCAGACTATCCAGGAGCTGTTTCTCCCACCTGGTTCTAAAGGACAGAGGTTACTTTGTTATTGCTGTGACAAAACACCATGACCAAGGCAACGTTTAAAGGAAAGCATTTAATTTGTGGTCCATGGTTCCAGAGGGTTAGAGCTTATGACATCATAGTGGAGAGCATAGAATTAGGCCGTCAGGCTTGGCCCTGGAGCAGAAGCTGAGATCCGGCATCTTGACACTGGATCATATGCCAGAGAAAGCTAACTGGGAATGGCATTGGGCTTCTGAAACTTCTAAGCTGACCTGCAGTGACACACCTCTTCTAACAAGGCCACACCCCCCTGATCCTTTTCAAACAGCTACTTTATGAGCCTATAGGGGCCATTCTCGTTCAAGCTACCACATCAGGTGTGTACTTACTCCTTGCTCTTTTACTCTACAGGGCTCAAATAACAGTATATATGAGATCTTCTCTTATCTAAAGTTTATTTTAGAAAACCCTTCTTCTGAATTTTCTCTCCCAGACACTGTTCTTTATCTAATAATATTTTTAATGCCTTGAGATAGCTCATATAAATAAGTATCATTGGAATTCTGCCATCACTTAAGCCTTTTTTTTTCTTTAAAGTGTGTCTTTAAGAGGCAAGTGTGCTGATATATACTTGTAAAATGATAATTTGTGCTAATTACAACAATACCATGGGGGGAATGTATGGCTCTTCTCCTATGTCTAAGCAATCACATCAGCAGACGGTCTAAAATGTTCTTAAAGTTGTTTAACAAGGAATGTTGTGTTCTATGCTATCTGGCAGTTTCTAAATTCACATATTTAAAATATTCTTCCTTGTTCACAGACCATAAAATTGCACATCTCATTTGCAATTGAATTTTTAGAGGCTCTCCCAAACTGGGGGAGAAATGCATCGAATGTACTTTTTCTAACTTGGCTGTGTTCCAGGACAGACATGGTAAACCCCTCTCTATTTCACTGTCTGACTAGATTGGTGCAGATGCTAAACACTTCCTGGATTTTCCCATAAAACTCTTTTCATCTTGGGGTGTTTCCACCTGTCTCTACTTTGGGTTATCGCTTTTCTCTGTTTTCCAGAATCAGGCCAACCATTACTTATGAAAATTATTACTGTCTATGTGTATTCTTATCTCTCTGAGACAGATACTTAGTCCATGGACAATACTCAGAGAACTGAAAGTGGTACTTGATAGCAATGAGATCTGCAATCATACATACACACACTGACTTTTTGCCAAAAAGAAAAATCACAAAATGTCTATTCATTTTACATTGATTGCAGGTTGATAGGACACTATTTTGGAGATGTTTTTAAAGATTATTTTAAGAAGATGTTTCTAAAGCTAAATCACTTTTTCTCATTTTATTATGGTGGCTCTTAGAAATTTAAAAGTACTTCTGTGACTCATGTTATATGGTGTATTTATGTTTCTTTGGACTAAGGCTTGCCAGTAATATGTACTTTTATCTGAAGATCCTCTTTTTCTGAATTGGACAACAATTTCTTCCCAATTGGAAACATCCCCCCCATCAAGGAAGAAAGGGGGTTAATGAGAATTGGGAGGCAAGCATCTCTGAAGTCTCAGGAAGTTCCTGAAACTTACAGTATTCACAAGCGCCCTCTGCTAGGTTACAAGAACAATAAGCAATTGCTGGGAAGAAGAGCCTCTCCTGCTGTGAAGAGCTCCCTACAGGAGGATCTCCAACCTGGGAAGCTGCCTGCAAGTGGTACAGGGAGCTCCAGGGATGGAACTTTCATGAGTTGTCATCCATGTTGGGCTGGGCTTTTCAGAGATGCAGCAACCTTTGATTCATCTATGCTCCTTTAAGTAATGCTCACTCATATGTCTATAAGCAACCCCAGTAAATCTGGTTCACTAAGTTGTATTTTAATGTAATTATAATGCTGTTGATGTGTTATCTGAGATGATGGGATGTTTGTTCATGTCTTCCAGGAAAAAAAATTCTCCATCTCTGTCTTTATGTCTCTCTCTGTCTCTATCTCTTTTTCTCCTCTCCCTCCATCTCCCTCTTCCATGCTTCTCTCCCACAGTGAGTCTGCATGACATGCTCTCACAGTGATGAACTATGCTGGCCCAAGCCTAAGGCAATAGGGGCTCAGGGCTCAGGTTTCACAGGATTGAAACCTCTGACATCATGTGCCAAAATAATCCTTCCCCCTTGTTTGTAAGATCAAGATAACAGCCACATGGACCTGAGAGAAGATGCACTCTTTGACTCCAATGTGTATTCTCTGCTTCATTAACAACGGAGTTCCAACTTCAGAATAAAACTTGTGCACCTCCCCCACCACATACACACACTAATGACAATGCGTCCCAGACTCTTACTGCTATCTCTGACCAGGTGACTAATTTCCAGCAAGAGAGTTAAGGCAGAGCAGCCATGTCTAACTACTTCTACTCAGTCTTCTCTTTCCATGCTTGGAACAAAGAGATGTTATTGAGTGACTTTGGGACATTAAGTAAAAACAGCTTAGGACGTACAAGGTCTTGATGACTGTTAGGACGGCCTCGATTGCACAGCTGCATTTGCCATCTGAAATATAACTCCTGAGATTTATGAAACGAAAGGAAATGCTGCACACAAAGAGGCCAACGCAGGGCTAACTTACAGTAGGCAGTCAAGCATGGGCCTGTTGATAGCCCTTCATCTTCTCACTGGGTAATGGGCTTCCAAGGAAGTATGCACTTTTACAGACCAAGCAAGGAAATTAAGAACCAGGCCACTTCTCTTTAAGGCAAATCTGGATAATGGGATTGCAGAGTGAAGCAACCTCTAAGCTGGCAGAATTTCCCCTGAGCCTCAGGCGTTAAGCATCACAAGCTAACCTACCGGGACATGCGGGGCCTGCTCTGTACA